>NC_139220.1:824386-872563 GCF_055691185.1 Crinia signifera | reverse complement strand
GGTAGAATTGGAGGGCAGGCAGGACTGCGTGAGATCAGAGAGAGGGGGGAGGGGGGGAGTAGGGGGAGGGGGGGGGGGTGTAGTCCACATGCAGATGAATTATGACCGTGGCCAGACAGAATGCTTTTTTATTATTATTATGATCATTGTTTATTTATATGGCGCCACAAAGGTTCCGCAGCGCCTGACAATACATAAATGAGCACAAAAACAAATAACGACTGACAGGACAAGTACATGGTAAATATGGAGAGTTACATCAGGGGACAGGACACTGAAGCAATTATCATCAGGGTGGCAGAGGGATTCAGTACTGAATAACGGCGGTCGGGATCCCGGCGTTCAGAATACTGACGCCGGAATCCCGACAGCCGAAATGCCGACAAGGGGGGGACGTGGATCGCCCCCCCCCCTTGCGGGCTCGCTGCGCTCGCCACGCAGCGGGCCCGCTGCGCTCGCCACGCAGCGGGCCCGGTGCCTCGCTACGCTCGGCGGGAGAATGTGTTGGGATTTCGGCGGTCGGGATTCCGGCGTCGGGATTCTGAACGCAGGGATTTTAACTGCATCCCGTGGCAGAGATGTTATATATTCTAAGAAAGGCACATGAGGAGAGAGGGCCCTGTTCGTGAGAGCTTACATTCTAAAGGGGAGGGTTAGACAGACTGGGGTGACACAGAAGGGGTAGCAGTGAGCATAGACAGTTAGGATGAAAGATGGTTGGATTTTATGCGGGAGGGTGGGAAGATGATCAGTTCAGTCCTAGACATTTAAGTCTAAAAAAGCTCTGAATCATCCAAGAGGAGATAGCAGAGAGACAGTTGGAAATATGACTGAGGATAGAGGGAGAGAGATCAGGAAAGGAGAGGTAGATTTCAGTATTATCAGTGTGGCACCCTGGCCTGGGGTACCTCGGTTTTCCCAGGGACAGTGGCAGCTGGGTTGCTAGGCAACCATAGTACCTGGCGGCCGTTCAGCGCTGGAACACAAGGGGTTAAGTAAGGAGCAGCAGCACAGGGCACGAAACAGAGCCCGGGTTGATTAGCAGCTCGGCGGGGACGAATGAGAGCAAGGGAGAGGAGGTACCAGCGGGGGTCAGAGGTCCCAGCAGAGAGGAAGTGAGAAGACGCGTGGAGGACAAAGAGCGAGTGAGCCGGCGGCGCCAGCAGAGAGACGGCGTGCACTGGGGATCTACAGTGCGAGTCCAGGGCTGAAGAAGAAGACGGCGGGAGACTTGTCAGAGCAGCAGAGTGATGGGCGTGAGAGCGTCGGCGCAGCCAGAGGGGTTCCAGAAGACCGGAGGGGTGACAGTGCGGCAATGCTGCGGCGCCCACACTAGTGCGCACTCCGGCAGAAGGCTGGACCTGGCAGAGTGCAGACCAGGCAGAGTGCTGGAATAGCGACAGGCTGGAGCCCGCAACGTGTTCCAGCCAAGCAAGTACCCCTACTGCCCACCACCGCAGCCCAGTAGACACCCCCTACCGCTCACCGCCGCAGCCCAGCAGACACCCCCACTGCCCACTACCCCAGGCATAACCCCCTGTTCCCGCTACCAGAGACAGGCATCCACCCTGCCAGGCACCTCCTATGTGGCACTGGGATCTCCCCCTAACCTCCCGCAAGCCTCAGTCTCCTTACTAGAGAACCGGACACCCACACATGTGTCACTGGGCACAAGAGCCAGTCAGCAGCACTTAAGGATTGGGAATCATCCTCAAGGAGTCATGTGTCCTTCCCATCAAGTGGGGCAGATTTATCCCCACAACTAGGGTTGCCACCTCTCCAGGATTTCCTGGATTCTCCCTGAATTGGTGGCAACCCTCCAAGATGTTTTTGCAGTCTCCCGGATTCTGGGATACTCCCGCAATCTGGGTGACTTTGAAAGCCTCCACAGCCTCCCAACTGAGTGTGCACACTGTCAGGGGCATATGGAGGGTGGTTCCAGTGGAGCATGAGCTCCGGGTGCCAGAAAGGCCACAGGGCATGCACAGTGTGTCTCCAGCACTTGTGAGTTGCTGCCCACCACACAGCTCCCTCTACCTTCAGAAATATTTAAACTGGGTCGCGGGAGAGGAGAGGACAGAGGAGCACTGTGCAGCCAACAGCTTAGAATGCTGCAGCAGCGCTTCCTCCCAAACTGAGCCACAGAGGAGAGATAAGCCGGCTGCTACTGTGTATCATTCCCAGGGCAGAGCCATCTGAGCTGTCAGCTGAGGAAATGGTGAGGCCAGTGTGGAGGGGGGGGATTTGAGTGTGTGGACAGTCAGTGTTTGGGGCAGATATGTATGTTATAGAAGTGAGGGGGTGGTGGAGGTGGCTGTGAAGTTGGTGTCAGGGTGAGGGGAGGTATCTCTGTGGAGGATTTGTCAGTAGGGAAAATGTGTTATTAAATTTAACAATAGGGACTTCAATACATGTCTGTATTAGAGGCCACGCCCACTTTTCTAAAGGAGGTCGTGCCCGTTTAACAAAGCCACGCCCACTTGCACATGAAGGTGTGTGTGGCGGGTATCTCCAGAAATCGAAGATGCCTGAGGTGGCAACCCTACCCCCACACCTCATATAAGCCCACGTGGAATTAAACGTAACGGTTTTATTGTGAGACCATGCTGCTGGCTCCGTGCCAGAGGGAAACAGCACCCTCTTGTGACCAAATCTGATATTGTTGAGTTTCTGCTCAAAGTTATTGTTGAAAGTTCTAGAACTCTCTGGCAATCCCGGAAACACTATTCGGGGGGGGGGGGGGGGGGGGGGGGGGGAATTGTCAGAAGCCCAGGTATCTAAGGGAATTTAGTCAAGGACTGCCGTTAATGGAATAAGTTTCCAGATTATATTGCATGTTCACTATCTGTATGCATATTATGTATATTCTTTTTGTGAATGTAACGGTTTGCCGTTAAGTAACTAGTGACCATGCGTGTTACTGGCACTGTCGGGCGAGAGGGTTGTATCCTCAAACAACCCATGGCGGTCCGCAGGATCAATTCCCTCGCTTTCCAGTGGTACGGGGACGCGACGTAAGTCATTCTAAGGTTTCACTCGAATCACTGGAGGGATGTACCCTGCTAGGCGGGTGTAGAATTAAGTGATACTGGTTTACAAAGTCACTAACCGTATTGTAGGTGCATGTCTATTGTTGTTGTCACTAAATAAAACGTAAGCAGTTGTAACTGACCGAGCGCCTTGTCTGCGGAGGTGTGGTTTCCCAACCGACGCGGTGAAGAATCTACGCGAAGAGAAGTCATCTCTTGGTAATTCTACCCACCCTACACTGTGACCCTCACATCAGCATTAAAGTGAGCTCACCCAGAGAAGGCGCATAGAGAGAGAGAAGAAGAGGAACAAGAACAGATCCTTGGGAGTAGGGATGACTATCCCAGGATTACGGGATCGAAATGCGCATGCTCATTTGATCCCCTTCTCATGTGTACCGCTGAGCGGGCTGGGGAGGAGGCAGTTAACTTAAAGTCGGGGCAAACGCGGCGGTGTTTGAACACTGTGTGGTTGCGCAGCGTGACCTCTAATATCACGCTGCGCTGAATGGCAGCAAGGTTGTGTGGCTGCGCAGCGTGATGTGATCTCTCACATCACGCTGCGCAACCACACACTGATTCCCACACCACCACGTCTGCCCCGACACCGAGTTACCCGCCTCCTCCCCGTCTCGCCGAGTCACCTCGCCTCCTCCACCACGCCACTGCGTCTGCCCGGACACAGTGTTACCCACCTCCTCCCCGGCCTGCCGAGTCACCTCGCCTCCTCCACCACGTCTGCCCGGACACAGTGTTACCCGCCTCCTCCCCGGCCTGCCGAGTCACCTCGCCTCCTCCACCACGTCTGCCCGGACACCGAGTTACCCGCCTCCTCCCCGGCCTGCCGAGTCACCTCGCCTCCTCCACCATGCCACTGCGTCTGCCCGGACACAGTGTTACCCACCTCCTCCCCGGCCTGCCGAGTCACCTCGCCTCCTCCACCACAGTGTTACCCGCCTCCTCCCCGGCCCGCCGAGTCACCTCGCCTCCTCCACCACGCCACCGCGTCTGCCCGGACACAGTGTTACCCGCCTCCTCCCCAGCCCGCCGAGTCACCTCGCCTCCTCCACCATGCCACCGCGTCTGCCCGGACACAGTGTTACCCGCCTCCTCCCTGGCCCGCCGAGTTACCTCGCCTCAAACGCTGCATCCTGCCGGCCCGCCGCACATTTCCTCTATGCTTAGAGGTAATTTATTAATTATTGGGCATATCAGGAGGCCGATCCCGGGATTGAAAAAATGGCCCGAGATTGGCCTCCCTACTTGGGAGACACCTACTGACAGTGGAAGTGTAGGACAGGTGGAGGCATTAGAGGTACAGCTGGGCATTTTCAAAACTGGCAGTGCAAATACAGCATTAATGGTTACAGTAAGTGAGAAGGTCTGCGCCATCTGCTGTGTACTATTTGCACCCAGCTTGTGTCATTTCATGGTGGGAATCGAAGGAGCAAATTAACAACAAGGTTGTGTCCTGGAGAATTCCTGCGCTTAGTGCCCAAATGTTACAATGAAGTGTGTGGGTCTGGCATAACTTGGTGATTGGTGGCTGCTGCTACGGACATGGCATCTGTCCAGTGCCCACAGGGGAATAGGGGAACGCCCCAGGGGACCCAACCTTTTCATCTAGGGACCAGCTTCCAGGCTCTGTCCTAGCACATGGGATTTCTACATATGATATCTTATACTGCATAGGACTATGGTGTATGATCTATTTCTGTGGTACATTATCATGCATGCACTAGCAGTGTTCACTAAATATAGATATCTGCCCCCTCTCATTCCCAAACCTATGGGGTGGCTGGCCACACCCTTATCCTGGGCCCCTCCCACCATAAGAGAATGAGGCTGTAGGATGTGATTACCGTATAAGCTCTTCCCACTCGTCCTTCCATTCTTTTCTGATTTTACAGAAGAGATCTCGGAATTGCTGCAGGAAATAAGAAGGTTTCATTACTCACATGTAGAAGAACACGTAACATACAGAGAGAACATCTCGTAATACAGAGGCTTATTCAGAGATGGACGCTGCATCTAAACACACCGCACCACGCACAATTGGGCATCGGCTGTGGTGCAAGATGACACAATGGGTGACTATTAACCCCTTCAGTGGTGGGTTTTATTTTAGGTAGCGCTCTCCACTGGGCGAGTTGTTTAGGGGGAGATCATATACATATTTATATATATTACATTACATATTATATTTGTGTGTATATATATATATATATATATATATATATATATATATATATATATATATATATATATATATATACACATACATACATACATACACACACACATACACACACACACACACACAAGCACACATACAAAGGGGGGAGGGGGCAAAAAGCAGCACAGAGAGCAATTACGGTGGGTGGCATAAAGTGTAATGGGTATTAAGGTTGGTACATTTACTAAGATGAGAGTTCTAGTGAAGATGGAATATTGCTCATAGCAACCAATCAGATTATTCTACAAGATTGGAAAATAAATAAAACATAGAATCTAATTGGTTGCTATGGGCAACATCTAATCTTTAATGGAACCGGCATCTTTGTAAATGTACCCCTAAGGTTTGGTATAATGTGTAATGGACATTAGGGTGTGTGGTACAGTGGCGGATTCAGGGGGGGGGGGCACCTGGGCACGTGCCCCCCCTGTCATTTATTTTGTAGCTGAGGACCAGGGCTTTCCAACGAGCCCAGCCCCGTGTCTCTAGCCCCCCGGGAACCGGAGATATCGCCTGGCAAACCTGTAACGTTTTTTCCCCATAGGATAATATGGGACCAGTCAATTCTGACCCCCACCCGGTTCCGACGGCTGCCAGTTCCCGCCCTGGCATCACAGAAGCTTGTGGTTGATTTCATTCAATTCCAAATCGCTGGGCCTTCAATATGATACCAGGCTGGTCCATATCGGTCAATCGGTTCCAGAGATATTGCGTGTAAACCGATTTTTTTATTTTTGAAATGTAATTTCATGGCTGTTCATGATTTTGAGGGCAGATTACTCTGGAACCAAACGTTCCAGTTTGGGACCAAAATCATTCAAAGCCCGACCAAAAGTTCTTCAATATGATACTTGTCTCATGTAAATGGGTCAGTTGGTTCCGAAGATATAGCCGGTTAAATGAGATAACTGGTTAAAGGGGGGAGGGGTGGTTTTCTCTCCCCCTCACACCAGAAAATGCAGGGACTAGGCTGGTGTAAAAGGGGCCAACCTGGGAATGCATTTTATGGTGTGAAAGGGGTATTATTTCAAATAGCCGGGACCTGCAGTGCTCTGAATACAGCCAGGCTCTGCCACTGTCAGTGGCTATCACTTCTGCCTGGCGGCGGCTGTCCCCCATTTACCACGAGCATGTATTCCCCCTTGGCAATGAGCATGTAATCCCACATGGCAACGAGCATGGAACCTCTGGCAATGAGCATGTAGAGAAGTAGCATTTATGTAGCATAATTTTTAATAGGCATTATGGTGTTTGGCATAACACATAATGGACATAATGGCGTGTAACTTAACGTGTAATGGATATTATGGTGTAAATGTTTAATGCGAGCCTTTGGTGGACAATGTCCCTGTTTATGAAGTGTATTGTGAATTTTGGCTTTATCTGTTTGGCATTATGTGAATTCTGGCTCAATCCATGTGGCATTATGTGAATTTTGGCTCAATCCGTGTGGCATTATGGGAATTTTGGCTCAATCCATGTGGCATTGTGTGAATTTTGGCTCAATCCATGTGGCATTGTGTGAATTTTGGCTCAATCCATGTGGCATTGTGTGAATTTTGGCTCAATCCATGTGGCATTATGTGAATTTTGGCTCAATCCGTATGGCATTTTATGCATTTGGTTCAATCCGTGTGGCATTATGTGAATTTTGACACAATCCATTTGGCATTATGTGAATTTTGGCTCAATCCGTGTGTATTTATTATGTACATTTTGGCTCAATCCATGTGGTATTATGCAAATTTTGACACAATCCATGTGGCATTATTTGAATTTTGGCTCAATCCATGTGGCATTATGTCAATTTTGGCTCATTCCATTTGGCATCATGTTTAAGGGGCAAGTATAATGGGGTCTAGTATTTTGTTGCATAATGTGTAGAAGTTGTATATGGTGTTGACACACCCCCTGTTGAGTGGCCACACACCCTTTTCCGGAGCGCGCCTTAGACGCGCACGCAACTACATCCCTCACTTTTGTCGCCATGGTGGGCCTGCGTACTTTAAATGCCAGGGCCTATTTTTAATTCCATTCCCACCCTCTCCTGCCGCTCTCTTAGCATGTACACTGGCACCACTATCACCGCCCCTCCCCCACCCAAACCCTTTTTTTTATCATGGTGCCCCCCCTGTCATTTTATCCTGGATCCGCCCCTGGTGTGGTATAATGTGTAATGGACAGTAGGGTGTGTGGTATAATGTGTAATGGGCAGTAGGGTGTGTGGTATAATGTGTAATGGGCAGTGGGGTGTGTGGTATAATGTGTAATGGGCAGTAGGGTGTGTGGTATAATGTGTAATGTGCAGTGGGGTGTGTGGTATAATGTGTAATGGGCAGTGGGGTGTGTGGTATAATGTGTAATGGACAGTAGGGTGTGTGGTATAATGTGTAATGGACAGTAGGGTGTGTGGTATAATGTGTAATGGACAGTAGGGTGTGTGGTATAATGTGTAATGGACAGTAGGGTGTGTAATGGACAGTAGGGTGTGTAATAGAATGTGTAATGGACAGTAGGGTGTGTGGTATAATGTGTAATGGACAGTAGGGTGTGTGGTATAATGTGCAATGAACAGTAGGGTGTGTGGTATAATGTGTAATGGACAGTAGGGTGTGTGGTATAATGTGTAATGGACAGTAGGGTGTGTAATGGACAGTAGGGTGTGTAATAGAATGTGTAATGGACAGTAGGGTGTGTGGTATAATGTGTAATGGACAGTAGGGTGTGTGGTATAATGTGTAATGAACAGTAGGGTGTGTGGTATAATGTGTAATGGACAGTAGGGTGTGTGGTATAATGTGTAATGGACAGTAGGGTGTGTAATGGACAGTAGGGTGTGTAATGGAATGTGTAATGGACAGTAGGGTGTGTGGTATAATGTGTAATGCGCCATGTTACAGGCTGGGTATGAGAAAGGACAGGAGCTGATTGGCTTACTTTATCTCTCTCCAGTGCTTACTACATAGACCTCTATTTTAATATTGTCTCTACAATACGATCCTGACGACTTTTTACCTATGGACTTTTTTGTGTAAATATTGGGGATATACAGGGTGGCCCATAAGTAAAGGAAAGCAGTATGGCGTGTTCTTTTTAATTCATTCTTAAGATTGAACATAAAATACCTGCAAAAGAAAACTCTGGTAAACCTCAAGATTGAGTAAAATATGTTGAACACACCATTGCTTTTCTTATGAAATTTTGGTCACATGACTAACTCTCCCCCCCCCCAAAAAAAAAAAAAAAAAACTAGACTTGCACCCAAGATGGCCGCCATCCTGGCGACACACCCTACACCCTAACAGTTTCCCCCCCTCTCATATTATGTGTGGAATATTTCCATACTCATTTACTGTGCAGAAAACAAGATTACCTGAAATCATCAGGAGAGTGGTTCCCCAATCGCCCGGGATAATTGGATAAATGCCCGTTCATCCTGGAATACCTGAAATAAACACAATTTTATCAGGCTATAAAGGTGTTCCCAGATGAAAAGGAGACAGTTGCCGTAGCAGCGTTGTATATAAATCGCAGTGGGTTATTGTGTATGCCGATATATGGTATGGCGCGGTCGGATGCATGATGGATTCCTCCAGATCAACGCAAAGAGCTGTTATCCAATTTGTTTGTGTCATGCTCAATATTGTGGTGGTGTCGGCATTATGAGACAAGACGCAAAAGCATCAAATGATATAAGAAAGAGGGGGGTAGAAAGAGTTCACTGTGCACCAAGCTGCAATTAGGTTCGACACCAATACGTGTCACCTCACACAAGTTGTTTTTTTTGTTATAAATTTTTCATTAAACAAAACGGTAGTAAATAAACAAGAACACATACAATTACCATTCATATGTTATATATGCTAGACATAGCAAATAAGGTCATAAGGTACAGAAGCTGATAATTTGGAGGGAGAGCGTCTACCACCCAGGAGAACATGGAGTAAATGTACTTCTATAAAGCAGCGACACTGGGAAGAATACACAGAATGAATGGACACACAGAAGTAATAAGTAATGGTATGATTAATTACTGTAACAAGTTTTCAGGAGGACGAATGGGAAAGGGAATGGGAGGGGGGATGGAGGGTTGTGGAAGATGCTAGAGGGGAGGGGAATAGGAGATTGGCACCAATGATTGTAGGAACTGGGGAAAAGGATACAGAGATAGGGAAAATGGAGAAACTAGGTTGGCCATATCTGAGTATTCATACAAGAGTGCGGAGAGAATGATCTAGTAAGTTTACTAGTGATATATGGGGATTTCAGAGAGGAAAGACCCTACGCCTCTGACATCCTCACACAGAGAATACAGTGTATAATACTGCTACCAGAATACAATTCAATTATAAGTAAATCTATTTACACTGGATATGAACCATGACCTGTTCCTGAATGGTTTTAAAAGGTCCGCTTTAGTATGGGGGGGGGGGGGGGGCAGAGAGGAGATGAACGGTCGCCATAGGTCATAGAATTTCCGAGATCTCTCTTCATTGTGGGCTTCAATAAGAGATCGTCTTTCCAGATACACCAAGGAGGAGTTGTTGTTGAAGTTCATTAAGGTTGGGAGGGGTTTTGGAAGGCCAATGTATGAGAATGAGTTTCTTGGATATAGTTAGGATCTTAACCAGGAGAGGGATGGATGTCGAGGGGCGTTGTGGTGAATTCCAGGAGCCAAAGTGGAGGAATATAAACATAAGGAGGTCTGGTGTTAGATGGATGAAGAAGAGTTTGCTGATGTACGAGCTAACTTTGTACCAGAATCCTTTTATTTTCCCGCAGTCCCAGGTGCAATGTTGGAATGAAGCTGGAGAGAAGGTGGCATTTTTGGCAAGCACCTGTCTCCTCTCTTCCCCAATGTTTCCTTTGTGCAGATGAGATGTAAGCTCTATGGAGGAAGCGGAAATGAACCTCGGCTGATTGAAGGTGAGGAATAGGACTTGTGTAGATCTGCGACTTCCATAATAGTTGGTATGAATGGAGTCCATAGAGCGATGATGATGGACCAATTGGTAGAGGAGTGTGATGTAATCAGTTGACAGTATGGGGGAAATTTACTAAGATGTGTATTCTACTTCACATATGATGTTGCTATAGGCAACCAATCAGAATCCACTTCTTATTTATGTAGCACCCTCCAGAATATAGTAGACATGATCTGATTGGTTGCCCAAAGCAACATCACATGTGAAGCAGAATACAGATCTTAGTAAATCCCCCCCCCCTATAAGTCCTTAGTATAGTAAGGTTTGGTAAGAAGTTGCCGGAGTAATGTATTAAGGATGTCTGGCGAGGTCGGGATATAGCATGATTTCTTTAAAGATAAAATATAATGTCGAAGTTCCAAGTACATAAAAGATTGTTGAGAAGGTAGAACCTCTCGTTCCTGGAGAGCAGAGACTGGACATAGCTGACCCCAGGGACATAAACCTTGGAGATATGTGAAACCCCTCACACAACTTGTAACAGAATAAAGTAGGTGTTGGACCTTATTGCGCTCAAACAAAAACAATAGTGTCTGTCAGAGTAACGTACATAAATGTCCGTCTCGAGGTAATTTGTTGGTTCCAACTCTGTCCAACAGAATGGAGTTTCACGGTGATGCCTATATAATGGGGAAGAGACAAAAAAGAATATATAGTGTAGTACATAAAAAATATTTCTCGTGGGGTCGATGCCGTCCCTTATAGATATGGATGGGAGCTGCTTTGGGTCACCAAATAGAGAGAGTCCATCTGACAAAGTGCTGACTAAGAATTGGTGCTGTCTATTCCCATAGGTATGGTCACAAGCGGGTTTTGTGGTTCCACCTCAGATGGCTGTTCCGGCACAGGCTGACTGGGTAGAGTTAGCATAGCAGGTTGAATGTATTGTCTTTGCATATGTGGGAACCACAGGGATGTTGGCTAGACTCCCGAACCGAGTCTAACAGGGCAACAGTGTTCACCAGAGACCCCCACAAGGGGATTCGGACTTGACAGCGTCTGCCCAGCAGCTTGCGGCTCTCTGAAGGGAGTACCCCTGTGGTCCCGGATGTGACTGGAGTTGAGAGTGGAGGCAGGGATCTAGCTTGAAGACTGACCAGAGTTTTGGACTGGCAACAAAAGTCACTAAGAAGCCCGAATGGACAAACTGAAAGAATCCGTATCCCGAATGCAGCAGCAACTAAACTGGAAGCCTTCTCGACTGCAAAACAAAATATCCAAAAGGGTAACTGAAGAAAGCCTACTCAGCTGATAACAGGTCAATAAAAGGAGATACTCCAATGAGTAGCGGGGAGTCCGCAGGAAGCAGAAGTTCTAGGTGATGGGCAACAGGAGTACCAGTTGTGGTTTACAACCAGAGCAGATGGTAGAAGACTGCGGACCAGACCGAACTTCAGAGATGACCAGACCCAAATGGACAGAATGAGCACACCTAGGAGCGGAGTACTGCAGCGTCTCACTGGGAATCCAGGAAGAGGAGACCATGGCCTTTAACCCCCTGGAGGGGCTGCCATAGGCTAATGACCTCTGGAGAGGAGATATAGATATATATATATATATATATATATATAAATATATATCCAGACCCAAAGGGGATATCCATCCAAAATGGAGGCCACCATTCTGGTAGTTGGTGACAAGGATCACGGGACCCGCCAGAGAGAAGCCGCCTGAGAACAGGAGCCACCGGACCTGCTGGAGGACGTCCGACGGCATTAAAATACACAGAATAAAAATTCCCAAAACACGTTAATTATCAAAAAAGGTTATACAACCATAGATAAAATGTGATTAAAATTCACAGCTTCAACCCTATGAATGTTCAATCTATCATGCTACCTCCGAAGATTGGAAACAAAATAAACCGGGTTGGTTCATAAAAGGTAGCAGATGGAGGTATTTGGTGGGGGAAGTGCCTCATTAATTTGACAGTGGCAGGTAGAGCACCAATGCGTTTTAACAATAAGTATGTATTTTTCAATGCGTACCTGCTCGGTCTGGCTGTTACATATATATACATACATACATACATACATACATACATACATACATACATACATACAATTCCCTGTTCATTGGTTGGCAGAATTCGCATACGAAAGCCTCAAGGACTTGCCACGCCCTGGGCAGGCGCAAGTGGTCACCAACCCTGCCGTGATTTCCGGTGGAGGATCTCATTCGTTAGAATTGTCTGATCACCACATGTCAGGTTTCTGCTGCACGGTTGATACGCACAGAACGGTGCATCACATGATCCCAACAAGCTTTGTTATGGCAGAGTCTGTGCATAGTAGGTGCCCAGGCAGAGTCTGTGCATAGTGAGTGCCCAGGCAGAGTCTGTGCATAGTGGGTGCCCAGGCAGAGTCTGTGCATAGTGGGTGCCCAGGCAGAGTCTGTGCATAGTGGGTGCCCAGGCAGAGTCTGTGCATAGTGGGGAGTCTGTGCATAGTGGGTGCCCAGGCAGAGTCTGTGCATAGTGGGTGCCCAGGCAGAGTCTGTGCATAGTGGGTGCCCAGGCAGAGTCTGTGCATAGTGGGTGCCCAGGCAGAGTCTGTGCATAACACAAAAAGAGGGGGGTGTTAATCGCACAGGTTATAGGTATATGATTTTTAGATGGCCCCTTGTATTAGGTCCTTTTTATAGAACATGTACCATTTGCCAAAAGGGTGTGCTACCACTGGACATTAATTAAAGCGGACCATCGTGGTTTTTTGAAGAGACAAAAAGCAAAGTCTCTTCAAAAAACCACGATGTTCAGAGTCTGTGCATAGTGGGTGCCCAAGCATCTGTCAGAGAACCAGAAGTTTGCGAGAATGGGTGTTTGCTTGACCCATCTGTTTTGGAAGGTTATAATTATAGGTGAAACAGTTGTGGCGTCAAACAATGAAATGCTGTGTGCAAGCACCCCCACAGGCTCCATGTGCCCCCCACCTCCCCCGCACACAGGGTCCATGTGCCCCCCACCTCCCCCGCACACAGGGTCCATGTGTCCCCCACACACAGGCTCCATGCACCCCCCACCTCCCCCGCACACAGGGTCCATGTGCCCCCCACCTCCCCCGCACACAGGCTCCATGCACCCCCCACCTCCCCCGCACACAGGGTCCATGCGCCCCCCACCTCCCCCGCACACAGGCTCCATGCGCCCCCCACCTCCCCCGCACACAGGGTCCATGTGCCCCCCACCTCCCCCGCACACAGGCTCCATGTGCCCCCCACCTCCCCCGCACACAGGGTCCATGTGTCCCCCACACACAGGCTCCATGCGCCCCCCACCTCCCCCGCACACAGGCTCCATGTGCCCCCCACCTCCCCCGCACACAGGCTCCATGTGCCCCCCACCTCCCCCGCACACAGGGTCCATGTGTCCCCCACACACAGGCTCCATGCGCCCCCCACCTCCCCCGCACACAGGCTCCATGTGCCCCCCACCTCCCCCGCACACAGGCTCCATGTGCCCCCCACCTCCCCCGCACACAGGGTCCATGCGCCCCCCACCTCCCCCGCACACAGGCTCCATGCGCCCCCCACCTCCCCCGCACACAGGGTCCATGCGCCCCCCACCTCCCCCGCACACAGGGTCCATGCGCCCCCCACCTCCCCCGCACACAGGGTCCATGCGCCCCCCACCTCCCCCGCACACAGGGTCCATGCGCCCCCCACCTCCCCCGCACACAGGCTCCATGTGCCCCCCACCTCCCCCGCACACAGGGTCCATGTGCCCCCCACCTCCCCCGCACACAGGCTCCATGTGCCCCCCACCTCCCCCGCACACAGGCTCCATGTGCCCCCCACCTCCCCCGCACACAGGGTCCATGTGCCCCCCACCTCCCCCGCACACAGGGTCCATGTGCCCCCCACCTCCCCCGCACACAGGGTCCATGTGCCCCCCACCTCCCCCGCACACAGGGTCCATGTGCCCCCCACCTCCCCCGCACACAGGCTCCATGCGCCCCCCACCTCCCCCGCACACAGGGTCCATGCGCCCCCCACCTCCCCCGCACACAGGGTCCATGCGCCCCCCACCTCCCCCGCACACAGGGTCCATGCGCCCCCCACCTCCCCCGCACACAGGGTCCATGCGCCCCCCACCTCCCCCGCACACAGGCTCCATGCGCCCCCCACCTCCCCCGCACACAGGGTCCATGCGCCCCCCACCTCCCCCGCACACAGGCTCCATGCGCCCCCCACCTCCCCCGCACACAGGCTCCATGTGCCCCCCACCTCCCCCGCACACAGGGTCCATGCGCCCCCCACCTCCCCCGCACACAGGGTCCATGCGCCCCCCACCTCCCCCGCACACAGGGTCCATGCGCCCCCCACCTCCCCCGCACACAGGGTCCATGCACCCCCCACCTCCCCCGCACACAGGGTCCATGCGCCCCCCACCTCCCCCGCACACAGGCTCCATGTGCCCCCCACCTCCCCCGCACACAGGGTCCATGTGCCCCCCACCTCCCCCGCACACAGGCTCCATGTGCCCCCCACCTCCCCCGCACACAGGCTCCATGTGCCCCCCACCTCCCCCGCACACAGGGTCCATGTGCCCCCCACCTCCCCCGCACACAGGCTCCATGTGCCCCCCACCTCCCCCGCACACAGGCTCCATGCACCCCCCACCTCCCCCGCACACAGGCTCCATGCACCCCCCACCTCCCCCGCACACAGGCTCCATGCACCCCCCACCTCCCCCGCACACAGGCTCCATGTGCCCCCCACCTCCCCTGCACACAGGGTCCATGTGTCCCCCACACACAGGCTCCATGCCCCCCCCCCCCCACAGGGTCCATGTGCCCCCCACCTCCCCCACACACAGGGTCCATGCACGCCCCCCACCTCCCCCGCACACAGGCTCCTTGTGTCCCCCACACACAGGCTCCATGCGCCCCCCCCCCACAGGGTCCATGTGCCCCCCACCTCCCCCGCACACAAGGTCCATGTGTCCCCCACACACAGGCTCCATGCCCCCCCCCCACAGGGTCCATGTGCCCCCCACCTCCCCCGCACACAGGGTCCATGTGTCCCCCACCTCCCACACGCTCCATGCACGCCCCCCCCCCACAGGGTCCATGTGCACCCCCTACCCCCGAACACAGGCTCCATTCGCCCCCCGCCTCCCCCGCACACAAGGTCCATGCACGCCACCCACCTCCCCCCCACACAGGGTCCATGCACCCCTACACACAAGGTCTATAATGCCCCCCGCACCCACACACACACACACACACGGTCCATGCGCCCCACACAACTCCCCCACACACAAGGTACATGCACCCCTCCCACACACAAGGTCCATGGCCCCCCACACCACCGACACAAGGTCCAGGCGCTCCCTCGCACACAAGGTCTATAATGCCCCTCCCCCACCCACCCGCACCCACGGTTCATGCGCCCCCACACCTCCCCCACACACAGGATCATCAGGGATGAACAGAGGCGCACACTTGCCCGGGCAGTGTGGCTATTTACATGGGCCCAGACCATAGCAAATGCCTCTGTTGTGGCAGCAACAGGTCTCATTCCCATTATCCCTAGATGGAGAGAACACAGGTTGTAGTACATGTAGTACAGGGACCGGGTCACTACACATATAATATAATGAGACTGCCCGGGGCACCCACCATCTACCACAGCATATACAGAACAGACACTTACTCCTGATGGAGAGAACACAAGTTGTAGTACATGTAGTACAGGGACCGGGTCACTACACATATAATATAATGAGACTGACCGGGGCACCCACCATCTACCACAGCATATACAGAACAGACACTTACTCCTGATGGAGAGAACACAGGTTGTAGTACATGTAGTACAGGGGCCGGGTCACTACACATATATATAATGAGACTGCCCGGGGCACCCACCATCTACCACAGCATATACAGAACAGACACTTACTCCTGATGGAGAGAACACAGGTTGTAGTACATGTAGTACAGGGGCCGGGTCACTACACATATATATAATGAGACTGCCCGGGGCACCCACCATCTACCACAGCATATACAGAACAGACACTTACTCCTGATGGAGAGAACACAGGTTGTAGTACATGTAGTACAGGGACCGGGTCACTACACATATAATATAATGAGACTGCCCGGGGCACCCACCATCTACCACAGCATATACAGAACAGACACTTACTCCTGATGGAGAGAACACAAGTTGTAGTACATGTAGTACAGGGACCGGGTCACTACACATATAATATAATGAGACTGCCCGGGGCACCCACCATCTACCACAGCATATACAGAACAGACACTTACTCCTGATGGAGAGAACACAGGTTGTAGTACATGTAGTACAGGGACCGGGTCACTACACATATAATATAATATAATGAGACTGCCCGGGGCACCCACCATCTACCACAGCATATACAGAACAGACACTTACTCCTGATGGAGAGAACACAGCTTGTAGTACATGTAGTACAGGGACCGGGTCACTACACATATATATAATGAGACTGCCCGGGGCACCCACCATCTACCACAGCATATACAGAACAGACACTTACTCCTGATGGAGAGAACACAGGTTGTAGTACATGTAGTACAGGGCCGGGTCACTACACATATAATATAATGAGACTGCCCGGGGCACCCACCATCTACCACAGCATATACAGAACAGACACTTACTCCTGATGGAGAGAACACAGGTTGTAGTACATGTAGTACAGGGACCGGGTCACTACACATATAATATAATGAGACTGCCCGGGGCACCCACCATCTACCACAGCATATACAGAACAGACACTTACTCCTGATGGAGAGAACACAGCTTGTAGTACATGTAGTACAGGGACCGGGTCACTACACATATATATATAATGAGACTGCCCGGGGCACCCACCATCTACCACAGCATATACAGAACAGACACTTACTCCTGATGGAGAGAACACAGCTTGTAGTACATGTAGTACAGGGACCGGGTCACTACACATATAATATAATGAGACTGCCCGGGGCACCCACCATCTACCACAGCATATACAGAACAGACACTTACTCCTGATGGAGAGAACACAGGTTGTAGTACATGTAGTACAGGGACCGGGTCACTACACATATATATATATAATGAGACTGCCCGGGGCACCCACCATCTACCACAGCATATACAGAACAGACACTTACTCCTGATGGAGAGAACACAGGTTGTAGTACATGTAGTACAGGTCTGCCATGCAGAGCTGGGCCGGGTCACTACACATATAATATAATGAGACTGCCCGGGGCACCCACCATCTACCACAGCATATACAGAACAGACACTTACTCCTGATGGAGAGAACACAGGTTGTAGTACATGTAGTACAGGGACCGGGTCACTACACATATAATATAATGAGACTGACCGGGGCACCCACCATCTACCACAGCATATACAGAACAGACACTTACTCCTGATGGAGAGAACACAGGTTGTAGTACATGTAGTACAGGGACCGGGTCACTACACATATAATATAATGAGACTGCCCGGGGCACCCACCATCTACCACAGCATATACAGAACAGACACTTACTCCTGATGGAGAGAACACAAGTTGTAGTACATGTAGTACAGAGACCGGGTCACTACACATATATATAATGAGACTGCCCGGGGCACCCACCATCTACCACAGCATATACAGAACAGACACTTACTCCTGATGGAGAGAACACAGGTTGTAGTACATGTAGTACAGGGACCGGGTCACTACACATATAATATAATGAGACTGCCCGGGGCACCCACCATCTACCACAGCATATACAGAACAGACACTTACTCCTGATGGAGAGAACACAGCTTGTAGTACATGTAGTACAGGGACCGGGTCACTACACATATATATAATGAGACTGCCCGGGGCACCCACCATCTACCACAGCATATACAGAACAGACACTTACTCCTGATGGAGAGAACACAGCTTGTAGTACATGTAGTACAGGGACCGGGTCACTACACATATATATAATGAGACTGCCCGGGGCACCCACCATCTACCACAGCATATACAGAACAGACACTTACTCCTGATGGAGAGAACACAGGTTGTAGTACATGTAGTACAGGGACCGGGTCACTACACATATAATATAATGAGACTGCCCGGGGCACCCACCATCTACCACAGCATATACAGAACAGACACTTACTCCTGATGGAGAGAACACAGGTTGTAGTACATGTAGTACAGGGACCGGGTCACTACACATATAATATAATGAGACTGCCCGGGGCACCCACCATCTACCACAGCATATACAGAACAGACACTTACTCCTGATGGAGAGAACACAGGTTGTAGTACATGTAGTACAGGGACCGGGTCACTACACATATAATATAATGAGACTGCCCGGGGCACCCACCATCTACCACAGCATATACAGAACAGACACTTACTCCTGATGGAGAGAACACAGCTTGTAGTACATGTAGTACAGGGACCGGGTCACTACACATATATATAATGAGACTGCCCGGGGCACCCACCATCTACCACAGCATATACAGAACAGACACTTACTCCTGATGGAGAGAACACAGCTTGTAGTACATGTAGTACAGGGACCGGGTCACTACACATATAATATAATGAGACTGCCCGGGGCACCCACCATCTACCACAGCATATACAGAACAGACACTTACTCCTGATGGAGAGAACACAGCTTGTAGTACATGTAGTACAGGGACCGGGTCACTACACATATAATATAATGAGACTGCCCGGGGCACCCACCATCTACCACAGCATATACAGAACAGACACTTACTCCTGATGGAGAGAACACAGCTTGTAGTACATGTAGTACAGGGACCGGGTCACTACACATATATATAATGAGACTGCCCGGGGCACCCACCATCTACCACAGCATATACAGAACAGACACTTACTCCTGATGGAGAGAACACAGCTTGTAGTACATGTAGTACAGGGACCGGGTCACTACACATATATATATATAATGAGACTGCCCGGGGCACCCACCATCTACCACAGCATATACACAACAGACACTTACTCCTGATGGAGAGAACACAGGTTGTAGTACATGTAGTACAGGGACCGGGTCACTACACATATATATAATGAGACTGCCCGGGGCACCCACCATCTACCACAGCATATACAGAACAGACACTTACTCCTGATGGAGAGAACACAGGTTGTAGTACATGTAGTACAGGGACCGGGTCACTACACATATAATATAATGAGACTGCCCGGGGCACCCACCATCTACCACAGCATATACAGAACAGACACTTACTCCTGATGGAGAGAACACAGCTTGTAGTACATGTAGTACAGGGACCGGGTCACTACACATATATATAATGAGACTGCCCGGGGCACCCACCATCTACCACAGCATATACAGAACAGACACTTACTCCTGATGGAGAGAACACAGGTTGTAGTACATGTAGTACAGGGATCGGGTCACTACACATATAATATAATGAGACTGCCCGGGGCACCCACCATCTACCACAGCATATACAGAACAGACACTTACTCCTGATGGAGAGAACACAAGTTGTAGTACATGTAGTACAGGTCTGCCATGCAGAGCTGGGCCGGGTCACTACACATATAATATAATGAGACTGCCCGGGGCACCCACCATCTACCACAGCATATACAGAACAGACACTTACTCCTGATATGCCTGAAGGTCTGTCCTCCTGTCAGGATCTCAGCAACATTCTCATCTCAGGATCTTCCAGTCAGTTGGGAAAACTGGATCTGCTGGTGGCCGGCTGTGAAGAGAAGACGGAAGGTAAATGTGAACCATCATTATCTGTGTCTAGACTACAATGGGCAATGCAAGGCTACCAGGCCACCTCACATATGACCTGAGGTGAGGAATAGGAATGGGGAATCTGGTGTGTGCTACTAATAGACAGCATATGACGGACTGCATGGAAATATACCTGGTGCAAGTGGCACCGAAGCCGACCATGGCTATAACCACCATAAACCAGCCGTCTGGCCAGAGATGCACAACTCTGCCCATCTTCTTATGTGCACAAATATATGGAAAGATATTCCCCCAACCAGTGCCAGATGGCTGTGCCAATGATGGAACCTATACTAGATGTACATTGTACTACAGCACCAGCCGGGCACCCTAAAGCCAAAGTCACCTTCCCATGCCACAAGAATTGGGTCCTACATGCCAGCTGTATAACCTTCAATACATGTACATGGGCAGTATGAATGGTGAGTCCCTGAGCGCCCATACACGTGTGTATAGCAGCATTACATGCACATGGGCAGTATGACTGGTGAGTCCCTGAGCGCCCATACACGTATGTATAGCAGCATTACATGCACATGGGCAGTATGACTGGTGAGTCCCTGAGCGCCCATACAAGTATGTATAGCAGCATTACATGTACATGGGCAGTATGACTGGCGAGTCCCTGAGCGCCCATACACGTGTGTATAAAAGCATTACATGCACATGGGCAGTATGACTGGTGAGTCCCTGAGTACCCATACACGTGTGTATAGCAGCATTACATGCACATGGGCAGTATGACTGGTGAGTCCCTGAGCGCCCATACACGTATGTATAGCAGCATTACATGCACATGGGCAGTATGACTGGTGAGTCCCTGAGCCCCATACACCTGTGTATAGCAGCATTACATGCACATGGGCAGTATGACTGGTGAGTCCCTGAGTACCCATACACGTGTGTATAGCAGCATTACATGCACATGGGCAGTATGACTGGTGAGTCCCTGAGCGCCCATACACGTGTGTATAACAGCATTACATGCACATGGGCAGTATGACTGGTGAGTCCCTGAGCCCCATACACCTGTGTATAGCAGCATTACATGCACATGGGCAGTATGACTGGTGAGTCCCTGAGCGCCCATACACGTGTGTATAGCAGCATTACATGCACATGGGCAGTATGACTGGTGAGTCCCTGAGCGCCCATACACGTGTGTTCAACAGCATTACATGCACATGGGCAGTATGACTGGTGAGTCCCTGAGCGCCCATACACGTGTGTTCAACAGCATTACATGCACATGGGCAGTATGACTGGTGAGTCCCTGAGCGCCCATACAGGTGTATAGCAGCATTACATGCACATGGGCAGTATGACTGGTGAGTCCCTGATTGCCCATATACATGTGTATAGCAGCATTACATGCACATGGGCAGTATGACTGGTGAGTCCCTGAGCGCCCATACAGGTGTATAGCAGCATTACATGCACATGGGCAGTATGACTGGTGAGTCCCTGAGTGCCCATACACGTGTGTTCAACAGCATTACATGCACATGGGCAGTATGACTGGTGAGTCCCTGAGCGCCCATACAGGTGTATAGCAGCATTACATGCACATGGGCAGTATGACTGGTGAGTCCCTGATTGCCCATATACGTGTGTATAGCAGCATTACATGCACATGGGCAGTATGACTGGTGAGTCCCTGAGCGCCCATACAGGTGTATAGCAGCATTACATGCACATGGGCAGTATGACTGGTGAGTCCCTGAGTGCCCATACACGTGTGTTCAACAGCATTACATGCACATGGGCAGTATGACTGGTGAGTCCCTGAGCGCCCATACACGTGTGTTCAACAGCATTACATGCACATGGGCAGTATGACTGGTGAGTCCCTGAGCGCCCATACACGTGTG
The DNA here is from genome assembly GCF_055691185.1 of Crinia signifera. Lineage (NCBI taxonomy): Eukaryota > Metazoa > Chordata > Amphibia > Anura > Myobatrachidae > Crinia > Crinia signifera. The sequence continues at coordinate 850,609 of NC_139220.1, read as the reverse complement.
TATAGCAGCATTACATGCACATGGGCAGTATGACTGGCGAGTCCCTGATCGCCCATACATGTGTGTTCAGCAGCATTACATGTACATGGGCAGTATGACTGGTGAGTCTCTGAGCGCCCATACATGTGTGTTCAGCAGCATTACATGCACATGGGCAGTATGACTGGTGAGTCCCTGAGCGAACATACACGTGTGTGTAGCAGCATTACATGCACATGGGCAGTATGACTGGTGAGTCCCTGAGTGCCCATACACGTGTGTATAGCAGCATTACATGCACATGGGCAGTATGACTGGCGAGTCCCTGAGCGCCCATACACGTGTGTATAGCAGCATTACATGCACATGGGCAGTATGACTGGTGAGTCCCTGAGTGACCATACACGTATGTATAGCAGCATTACATGTACATGGGCAGTATGACTGGCCAGTCCCTGAGCGCCCATACACGTGTGTATAGCAGCATTACATGCACATGGGCAGTATGACTGGCGAGTCCCTGAGCGCCCATACACATGTGTATAGCAGCATTACATGCACATGGGCAGTATGACTGGTGAGTCCCTGAGCGCCCATACACGTGTGTATAGCAGCATTACATGCACATGGGCAGTATGACTGGCGAGTCCCTGAGCGCCCATACACGTGTGTATAGCAGCATTACATGCACATGGGCAGTATGACTGGTGAGTCCCTGAGCGCCCATACACATGTGTATAGCAGCATTACATGCACATGGGCAGTATGACTGGTGAGTCCCTGAGCGCCCATACATGTGTGTATAGCAGCATTACATGTACATGGGCAGTATGACTGGTGAGTCCCTGAGCGCCCATACACGTGTGTATAACAGCATTACATGCACATGGGCAGTATGACTGGTGAGTCCCTGAGCGCCCATACATGTGTGTTCAGCAGCATTACATGCACATGGCCAGTATGACTGGCGAGTCCCTGAGCGCCCATACACGTGTGTATAACAGCATTACATGCACATGGGCAGTATGACTGGCGAGTCCCTGAGCGCCCATACACGTGTGTATAGCAGCATTACATGCACATGGGCAGTATGACTGGCGAGTCCCTGAGAGCCCATACACGTGTGTATAGCAGCATTACATGCACATGGGCAGTATGACTGGCGAGTCCCTGCGTGCCCATACACGTATGTATAGCAGCATTACATGCACATGGGCAGAATGACTGGTGAGTCCCTGAGCGACCATACACGTGTGTATACCAGCATTACATGCACATGGGCAGTATGACTGGTGAGTCCCTGAGCGCCCATACATGTGTGTTCAGCAGCATTACATGCACATGGGCAGTATGACTGGTGAGTCCCTAGGCGAACATACACGTGTGTATAGCAGCATTACATACACATGGGCAGTATGACTGGTGAGTCCCTGAGCGCCCATACACGTGTGTATAGCAGCATTACATGCACATGGGCAGTATGACAGGTGAGTCCCTGAGCGCCCATACACGTGTGTATAGCAGCATTACATGTACATGGGCAGTATGACTGGCGAGTCCCTGAGCGAACATACACGTGTGTATAACAGCATTACATGCACATGGGCAGTATGACTGGCCAGTCCCTGAGCGCCCATACACGTGTGTATAGTAGCATTACATACACATGGGCAGTATGACTGGCCAGTCCCTAAACGCCCATACACGTGTGTATAGCAGCATTACATACACATGGGCAGTATGACTGGTGAGTCCCTGAGCGAACATACACGTGTGTATAACAGCATTACATGCACATGGGCAGTATGACTGGCCAGTCCCTGAGCGCCCATACACGTGTGTATAGTAGCATTACATGCACATGGGCAGTATGACTGGTGAGTCCCTGAGCGCCCATACACGTGTATAGTAGCATTACATGCACATGGGCAGTATGACTGGTGAGTCCCTGAGCGCCCATACACGTGTATAGTAGCATTACATGTGTGACACCCTCACATGGACAGTATGACTGGTGAGTGCTGCTTACACTCTATATTCCCTATCACATGTACACACATTACAGAGAGCGTATCTATCACATCAGCCCCTGCCCCAGTGCTGCTTACACTCTATATTCCCTATCACATGTACACACATTACAGAGAGCGTATCAGTCACATCAGCCCCGGCCCCAGTGCTGCTTACACTCTATATTCCCTATCACATGTACACACACATTACAGAGAGCGTATCAGTCACATCAGTCCCTGACCCAGTGGTGCTTACACTCTATATTCCCCATCACATGTACACACACATTACAGAGAGCGTATCAGTCACATCAGCCCCGGCCCCAGTGCTGCTTACACTCTATATTCCCTATCACATGTACACATACATTACAGAGAGCGTATCAGTCACATCAGTCCCTGACCCAGTGGTGCTTACACTCTATATTCCCCATCACATGTACACACAAATTACAGAGAGCGTATCAGTCACATCAGCCCCTGCCCCAGTGCTGCTTACACTCTATATTCCCTATCACATGTACACACATTACAGAGAGCGTATCAGTCACATCAGTCCCTGCCCCAGTGCTGCTTACACTGTATATTCCCTATCACATGTACACACATTACAGAGAGCGTATCAGTCACATCAGCCCCTGCCCCAGTGCTGCTTACACTCTATATTCCCTATCACATGTACACACATTACAGAGAGCGTATCAGTCACATCAGCCCCTGCCCCAGTGCTGCTTACACTCTATATTCCCTATGACATGTACACACATTACAGAGAGCGTATCAGTCACATCAGTCCCTGCCCCAGTGGTGCTTACACTCTATATTCCCCATCACATGTACACACATTACAGAGAGCGTATCAGTCACATCAGTCCCTGCCCCAGTGGTGCTTACACTCTATATTCCCTATCACATGTACACACATTACACAGAGTGTATCAGTCACATCAGTCCCTGCCCCAGTGGTGCTTACACTCTATAGGAAAAAAGGAAGATCCAGCTAATTACAGACCCGTTAGTTTAACATCAATTGTGGGTAAACTATTTGAAGGATTTTTAAGGGATGGTATCCAGGAATATTTAGATCATCACCTTCTACTCAGTACTAACCAACATGGGTTCGTGAAAAATCGTTCATGCCAAACTAATCTACTAGGGTTCTGTGAAGAGGTTAGCAAAAACCTCGATAATGGAAATGCTGTAGATGTGATTTTCCTAGATTTTGCTAAAGCATTTGATACTGTCCCACACAAGAAATTGATTAATAAAATGGAGAACCTAGGATTGGGTGAAAATATCTGCAGATGGGTAGGGAATTGGCTATGTAATAAAGAACAAAGAGTGGTTGTGAATGGTGCCGTATCAGATATGATACCGGTACTAAGTGGAGTGCCCCAGGGTTCGGTTTTGGGGCCCATTTTGTTTAACATTTTTATTAACGATATTGGGATAGGGTTACTCAGCAATGTATCCATCTTTGCGGACGATACAAAACTTAGCAAAGTCATCAAATCACCAGAAGATGTCACCATGCTTCAAAATGATCTTGCAATTCTAGATGAGTGGGCAAAAAAATGGAAGATGAGGTTCAATGTAGATAAATGTAAGGTTATGCACCTTGGGAGACACAACCAGTGTGCAAGTTACAACCTTAGCGGAGAGGAACTGGGTAATTCCATACTTGAAAAGGATCTAGGAGTCCAAATAGACAGCAATCTAGGATGTAGTGCCCACTGTAATGTAGCTACAAAAAAGGCCAACAAAATTCTGGCATGTATTAAGAGGGGAATGGAAACTAGGGACTCAAGGGTAATTATGCCACTATATAAAGCATTGGTGAGACCTCACCTAGAGTACGGAGTACAGTTCTGGGCCCCACACTATAAAAAGGACATCATAGAATTAGAAAAAGTCCAAAGGCGAGCAACAAAGCTTATTAGGGGAATGGAGAATTTAAGCTACGGGGAGAGATTAAGCAATTTGGGACAATTTACATTAGAAAAGAGACGTTTAAGGGGGGACATGCTCAACATGTACAAGTATATCAAGGGCCAATATAAGGAACTGTCACACACCCTATTTTCTTCTAGAAAGGAATCTAGGACGCGAGGGCATGAGTATAGATTAGAAGAAAAAAAATTTCATTCAGCTAGTAGAAAGAATTTCTTTACGGTCAGAACAGTCAAACTCTGGAACTCTCTTCCCAGAGAGGTGGTAACGGCTGGCTCATTAAATGCGTTCAAGGCAAAGTTGGACAAACATTTACTGGAGAAAAACATCCATGGGTACAAATAAGAAATATAATTTGTCTGTAAAATACCAGAACCAACCAAATCAGCAATGGATATCTATACCAGGTTGAACTAGATGGACGCAAGTCTTTTTTCAGCCTTACCTACTATGTAACTATATTCCCTATCACATGTACACACACATTACAGAGAACGTATCAGTCACATCAGCCCCTGCCCCAGTGCTGCTTACAATCTATATTCACCATCACATGTACACACACATTACAGAGAGCGTATCAGTCACATCAGTCCCTGCCCCAGTGGTGCTTTCACTCTATATTCCCTATCACATGTACACACATTACAGAGAGCGTATCAGTCACATCAGCCCCTGCCCCAGTGGTGCTTACACTGTATATTCCCTATCACATGTACACACATTACAGAGAGCGTATCAGTCACATCAGCCCCTGCCCCAGTGGTGCTTACACTGTATATTCCCTATCACCTGTACACACACATTACAGAGAGCGTATCAGTCACATCAGCCCCTGCCCCAGTGCTTACACTCTATATTCCCTATCACATGTACACACATTACAGAGAGCGTATCAGTCACATCAGCCCCTGCCCCAGTGGTGCATACACTCTATATTCCCTATCACATGTACACACACATTACAGAAAGCGGACAGTTCTATTGATTGGTTGACCTGACTAGAGGAGACTGTCTTGACATTTAAAACTGATTTGTTGCCTTTCAAAAAAAACAAATACAAAAAAGTTAAGGATGACTATCGTGAGCTCAGAGTATATCCCTGGCTTACTGGCCAGAACACTAGGCGACCATGGAGGGAACAGTATGTACCAAACAGGAAAAGACGGGAGGTAAATTTCACAGATATTGATTCACAGACGTCACAGAGTGACTCGGATCAGGGTTACAATAAAAAATCGACTTCTTTTATAGGAGGAAAAACTGGCCCTCGGTATCCTACAAGAGTCCCAAAAGGGGCTGCAGGAGAGGGGGGGTCAGGCACTGCAAGTACAAGAGGGGGATGATGGAGGGGTCAACAGAAATAGTTGTCATTAATTTGTCCAAATATGTGCCTAACAAGGAGGAGATGTCCGTACTCAATAAGGGTCTCTCCTTTGTACAGACACACAGGCAGAGACCCTTTGACTTCGAGACTGAGCTATTTCGCTTTCATAGACAATTACGTCTGAAAGACTGCTTTCAGAGACACCCCAAACATCCACTAATGTTACCCCATTACCATTTAAAAAGAAAGGTGACTTTGACCCCCCTTCGCCCAACGCCTCGATAGAGACATTTATGAGATTGGTGAAACAAGATATTACGCCTATTTTGAAAAAAAAAACTAAAATTTATTCCAATCTTTCTAAACAGGAAACCAGGGCAGTTAAATCACTTCGTGAGAATACCAGTATCATAGTGCGCCCCGCCGACAAAGGTGGGGGCATTGTGATACTGGATAGAGAGGCATATATCAGGGAAATTGAGAGTCAGCTTGCAGATACTGATTGTTACCTCAGATTGACCTTTGACCCCACCCAAAAGGTATAAAAAAGAATTTGATGCGAGAATTCAAATGGGGTTAGACAATACCTGGCTTGATGAAACTACTTCCAGTTTCCTGACACAAGATTTTCCTGTGATCCCACTGATATATTGTTTACCAAAGGTGCATAAGTCGCTTGAGGCCCCGGCCGGCCCATAATTTCATCTATGGGCTTTTTGAGCCAAACGGTATCCCAATATATCGATTATTTTTTGCAGCCGGTTGTGCAGGCTAGCCCTTACTTTTTGAGAGACACTACAGACTTCCTGTTAAAACTTAGGCAGTTTGGTCAACCAATCAAAGATTGCAAACTGGTGACCTTGGATGTCACCAGTCTGTATACAAATATTGCTAATGACGAGGGCATCAGTGCAGTGCGCAATATCCTCAGTTCCAGTCCTTTATATATAGGTCCTCCAATTGAATTTTTGTTATTATTGATGGGTTTGGTTTTAAATAAAAATAATTTTTCTTACAGCGTCGTAGTACTGCGATGGGGTCAAACATGGCCCCATCGTATGCCAACCTGTTCATGTATCAATTTGAAACCACACACATTTTGACCCATTCAGTTTTTTCCAAATTTATCAACTGTTACGTTAGATTTATCGAGGATTTATTTTTTATTTGGACTGGAACTGAGGATTTGCTCAATTATTTGCTTGTATATTTAAATTCTATTCCTGGCAACATAGGCTTTACGATGAATATGAGTAAGAGTAACATCAACTACTTAGATGTGAATGTCGCAGTTGCTAATAATGAATTCAAAACCACACTGTTCAAAAAAGCCACTGATAAAAACACGCTACTTTTAGCGACAAGCTTCCACGAACAGCCATTGAAGCGAGGGTTGCCTTACTCACAACTCCTAAGGACAGTCCGTATTACCTCATGCTCAGACGATCTTGACTTAGTACTTGACAGAATGTGCAAGGATTTCCTGGATCGCCAATATGATCCCAGAGATGTGCAAGAAGCAAGGAATAAGTGTAAAGACCTAAACAGAGAGGAGCTATTAACTCCAAAAACAAAGGAGGCGTCTGCCGAAAGGTTACACTTTGCCAGCACATACTCTGTGGCCTCAAGTTCCATCAAGGCCTCAATCCTGAACCATTAGCACATACTCAACACTGACCCGGTGCTTGGAGGTGTCTGTCAGAATCCACCACTTTTTTGTTTCAAGAAAAGTCAGAATCTGAAGCAACAAATCACATTCTCGGATATAAGTCCCAAAGTTGATCAGCCTAGACATTGGCTGGTAAGGCAAGCTGGAGCATACAAATGCCTGAGGTGCGTCAATTGCCGACATATGATCATGTCAGATATTTTTTCACACCCATTAACAGGCAAGAAGTATACCATAAAACATCATATGGACTGTGAAACTAAATATGTTATCTACATCATTCGATGTCCATGTAACATGATTTATGTTGGCAAAACCTTGCGCATGTTAAAAAAGCGAATTGGGGCACATAGATCGTCCATTAAGAAGGCATATATTAAAATGGACACTAATACGCCACCTGTGGCTCGACACTTTGTACAGTGTGGACATACTATAAATGAATTCATGTTCATGCCAATTGAACATGTGCCACCTCTGAGAAGGGGTGGCGACTGACAAAATCCTTTTGAAAAAGGAAAGCTTTTGGATATATGAATTATGCACAATGCGACCTAAAGGCCTCAATGAGGAGTTTAGTCATACTCATTTCTTATGATATGATAGTATACTTCGTTAAATTGAGCCATTACTGTTGCCATATAGGTGATTCATTATTCATTCATTGTAGCTGATGCCCCGTCATTTAATAGTAGATTTACTATAAATGTTATATGTTGTTCTTTCCTCACTCTGTATTTATGTAACTCTTTTTTCTTTTATATGTTTGAGTGGTTTTGTTTCTGATTTGTTATTTGCATTAGGCATATGCGGCATTCCGGCAATGTTTTGATACAGATAGTTGTATTCAACGGTTGCCGCAGCAACGCTCGATTTGATGACGCACTTCCGGTACTCTGGAACCTTTTGGTCTTCCCCCTGCAAATTGGCCGGCACATTGGTTCCGCCTGACGGTAACTTCCGGTCTGGTGGCGCCGATGTTGTGGCGAGATGCGGTGTGGAGATCGAGGATTCCTGTGGCGGGAATGTGGCGCTGATTAACACAGGTGAGTTGACACATGGGGGCCCTATAAGTAAAGCATGACATGCATGCATCAGTTGTCACCCCTCTTGATAAAGGTGCAGAGGCACCGAAACGGCCGTCGAGGAGACGCTGTTATGAACTTGCTGAGAATGCTAAGTATAGCCTCACTTATGCCTGTTGGGTGTTTGAATTGTTTTTCTGACATGATCATGGCTGATCGAATTGTTTGTCCTTGGACATTAAATTTACATTGATTTTTTTCATTTGGACTGGTGCTGGTCATTCAAATTGATTTTTGAATATCTGTGAGCCCACACATTACAGAGAGCGTATCAGTCACATCAGCCCCTTAACCACTGATGCTTACGCTCTATATTCCGTATCACATGTACACACACATTACAGAGGGCGTATCAGTCACATCAGCCCCTGCCCCAGTGCTGCTTACACTGTATATTCCCTGTCACATGTGCACACATTACAGAGAGAGTATCAGTCACACATACCTCCCAACTGTCACGATTCCGTCGGGACAGTCCCGATTTTCGGGTCCTGTCCCGACGTCCCACCCGCGGCAGGCATTGTCCCGCTGCGGGGGGGTGGCAGTTGGGAGACCCCCCAATGTAGTAGAATAGACGCTGTGCGCATGCGCACAGCGTCTATTCTCGTATGAAAATGAGGTCGCGGCTAATTAGCATAAGCCGCGCCCTCATTTGCATATGCCACGCCCCCTTTTCGGGCGAGTGTCCCTACTTCGTCACATGAAAAGTTGGGAGGTATGGTCACATCAGCCCCTGCCCCAGTGCTGCTTACACTGTATATTCCCTATCACATGTACACACATTACAGAGAGCGTATCAGTCACATCAGCCCCTGCCCCAGTGCTACTTACACTCTATATTCCCTATCACATGTACACACATTACAGAGAGCATATCAGTCACATCAGTCCCTGCCCCAGTGTTGCGTACACTGTATATTCCCCATCACATGTACACACACATTACAGAGAGCGTATCAGTCACATCAGCCCCGGCCCCAGTGGTGCTTACACTCTATATTCCTTATCACATGTACACACATTACAGAGAGCGTATCCGTATCAAGTCACATCAGTCCCTGCCCCAGTGCTGCTTACACTGTATATTCCCTATCACATGTACACACATTACAGAGAGCATATCAGTCACATCAGTCCCTGCCCCAGTGTTGCGTACACTGTATATTCCCCATCACATGTACACACACATTACAGAGAGCGTATCAGTAACATCAGCCCCGGCCCCAGTGGTGCTTACACTCTATATTTCTTATCACATGTACACACACATTACAGAGAGCGTATCAGTCACATCAGCCCCTGCCCCAGTGGTGCTTACACTCTATATTCCCTATCACATGTACACACACATTACAGAGAGCGTATCAGTCACATCAGTCCCTGCCCCAGTGCTGCTTACACTCTATATTCCCTATCACATGTACACACACATTACAGAGAGCGTATCAGTTACATCAGTCCCTGCCCCAGTGGTGCTTACACTCTATATTCCCTATCACATGTACACACACATTACAGAGAGCGTATCAGTCACATCAGCCCCTGCCCCAGTGCTTACACTCTATATTTCCTATCACATGTACACACATTACAGAGAGCGTATCAGTCACATCAGCCCCTGCCCCAGTGCTTACACTCTATATTTCCGATCACATGTACACACATTACAGAGAGCGTATCAGTCACATCAGCCCCTGCCCCAGTGCTGCTTACACACTATATTCCCTATCACATGTACACACACATTACAGAGAGCGTATCAGTCACATCAGCCCCTGCCCCAGTGCTTACACTCTATATTCCCTATCACATGTACACACATTACAGAGAGCGTATCAGTCACATCAGCCCCTGCCCCAGTGCTTACACTCTATATTTCCGATCACATGTACACACATTACAGAGAGCGTATCAGTCACATCAGCCCCTGCCCCAGTGGTGCATACACTCTATATTCCCTATCACATGTACACACACATTACAGAAAGCGGACAGTTCTATTGATTGGTTGACCTGACTAGAGGAGACTGTCTTGACATTTAAAACTGATTTGTTGCCTTTCAAAAAAAACAAATACAAAAAAGTTAAGGATGACTATCGTGAGCTCAGAGTATATCCCTGGCTTACTGGCCAGAACACTAGGCGACCATGGAGGGAACAGTATGTACCAAACAGGAAAAGACGGGAGGTAAATTTCACAGATATTGATTCACAGACGTCACAGAGTGACTCGGATCAGGGTTACAATAAAAAATCGACTTCTTTTATAGGAGGAAAAACTGGCCCTCGGTATCCTACAAGAGTCCCAAAAGGGGCTGCAGGAGAGGGGGGGTCAGGCACCGCAAGTACAAGAGGGGGATGATGGAGGGGTCAACAGAAATAGTTGTCATTAATTTGTCCAAATATGTGCCTAACAAGGAGGAGATGTCCGTACTCAATAAGGGTCTCTCCTTTGTACAGACACACAGGCAGAGACCCTTTGACTTCGAGACTGAGCTATTTCGCTTTCATAGACAATTACGTCTGAAAGACTGCTTTCAGAGACACCCCAAACATCCACTAATGTTACCCCATTACCATTTAAAAAGAAAGGTGACTTTGACCCCCCTTCGCCCAACGCCTCGATAGAGACATTTATGAGATTGGTGAAACAAGATATTACGCCTATTTTGAAAAAAAAAACTAAAATTTATTCCAATCTTTCTAAACAGGAAACCAGGGCAGTTAAATCACTTCGTGAGAATACCAGTATCATAGTGCGCCCCGCCGACAAAGGTGGGGGCATTGTGATACTGGATAGAGAGGCATATATCAGGGAAATTGAGAGTCAGCTTGCAGATACTGATTGTTACCTCAGATTGACCTTTGACCCCACCCAAAAGGTATAAAAAAGAATTTGATGCGAGAATTCAAATGGGGTTAGACAATACCTGGCTTGATGAAACTACTTCCAGTTTCCTGACACAAGATTTTCCTGTGATCCCACTGATATATTGTTTACCAAAGGTGCATAAGTCGCTTGAGGCCCCGCCCGGCCGGCCCATAATTTCATCTATGGGCTCTTTGAGCCAACCGGTATCCCAATATATCGATTATTTTTTGCAGCCGGTTGTGCAGGCTAGCCCTTACTTTTTGAGAGACACTACAGACTTCCTGTTAAAACTTAGGCAGTTTGGTCAACCAATCAAAGATTGCATACTGGTGACCTTGGATGTCACCAGTCTGTATACAAATATTGCTAATGACGAGGGCATCAGTGCAGTGCGCAATATCCTCAGTTCCAGTCCTTTATATATAGGTCCTCCAATTGAATTTTTGTTATTATTGATGGGTTTGGTTTTAAATAAAAATAATTTTTCTTACAGCGTCGTAGTACTGCGATGGGGTCAAACATGGCCCCATCGTATGCCAACCTGTTCATGTATCAATTTGAAACCACACACATTTTGACCCATTCAGTTTTTTCCAAATTTATCAACTGTTACGTTAGATTTATCGAGGATTTATTTTTTATTTGGACTGGAACTGAGGATTTGCTCAATTATTTGCTTGTATATTTAAATTCTATTCCTGGCAACATAGGCTTTACGATGAATATGAGTAAGAGCAACATCAACTACTTAGATGTGAATGTCGCAGTTGCTAATAATGAATTCAAAACCACACTGTTCAAAAAAGCCACTGATAAAAACACGCTACTTTTAGCGACAAGCTTCCACGAACAGCCATTGAAGCGAGGGTTGCCTTACTCACAACTCCTAAGGACAGTCCGTATTACCTCATGCTCAGACGATCTTGACTTAGTACTAGACAGAATGTGCCAGGATTTCCTGGATCGCCAATATGATCCCAGAGATGTGCAAGAAGCAAGGAATAAGTGTAAAGACCTAAACAGAGAGGAGCTATTAACTCCAAAAACAAAGGAGGCGTCTGCCGAAAGGTTACACTTTGCCAGCACATACTCTGTGGCCTCAAGTTCCATCAAGGCCTCAATCCTGAACCATTAGCACATACTCAACACTGACCCGGTGCTTGGAGGTGTCTGTCAGAATCCACCACTTTTTTGTTTCAAGAAAAGTCAGAATCTGAAGCAACAAATCACATTCTCGGATATAAGTCCCAAAGTTGATCAGCCTAGACATTGGCTGGTAAGGCAAGCTGGAGCATACAAATGCCTGAGATGCGTCAATTGCCGACATATGATCATGTCAGATATTTTTTCACACCCATTAACAGGCAAGAAGTATACCATAAAACATCATATGGACTGTGAAACTAAATATGTTATCTACATCATTCGATGTCCATGTAACATGATTTATGTTGGCAAAACCTTGCGCATGTTAAAAAAGCGAATTGGGGCACATAGATCGTCCAATAAGAAGGCATATATTAAAATGGACACTAATACGCCACCTGTGGCTCAACACTTTGTACAGTGTGGACATACTATAAATGAATTCATGTTCATGCCAATTGAACATGTGCCACCTCTGAGAAGGGGTGGCGACTGACATAAAATCCTTTTGAAAAAGGAAAGCCTTTGGATATATGAATTATGCACAATGCGACCTAAAGGCCTCAATGAGGAGTTTAGTCTTACTCATTTCTTATGATATGATAGTATACTTCGTTAAATTGAGCCATTACTGTTGCCATATAGGTGATTCATTATTCATTCATTGTAGCTGATGCCCCGTCATTTAATAGTAGATTTACTATAAATGTTATATGTTGTTCTTTCCTCACTCTGTATTTATGTAACTCTTTTTTCTTTTATATGTTTGAGTGGTTTTGTTTCTGATTTGTTATTTGCATTAGGCATATGCGGCATTCCGGCAATGTTTTGATACAGATAGTTGTATTCAACGGTTGCCGCAGCAACGCTCGATTTGATGACGCACTTCCGGTACTCGGGAACCTTTTGGTCTTCCCCCTGCAAATTGGCCGGCACATTGGTTCCGCCTGACGGTAACTTCCGGTCTGGTGGCGCCGATGTTGTGGCGAGATGCGGTGTGGAGATCGAGGATTCCTGTGGCGGGAATGTGGCGCTGATTAACACAGGTGAGTTGACACATGGGGGCCCTATAAGTAAAGCATGACATGCATGCATCAGTTGTCACCCCTCTTGATAAAGGTGCAGAGGCACCGAAACGGCCGTCGAGGAGACGCTGTTATGAACTTGCTGAGAATGCTAAGTATAGCCTCACTTATGCCTGTTGGGTGTTTGAATTGTTTTTCGGACATGATCATGGCTGATCGAATTGTTTGTCCTTGGACATTAAATTTAAATTGATTTTTTTCATTTGGACTGGTGCTGGTCATTCAAATTGATTTTTGAATATCTGTGAGCCCACACATTACAGAGAGCGTATCAGTCACATCAGCCCCTTCCCCAGTGCTGCTTACACTCTATATTCCGTATCACATGTACACACACACATTACAGAGAGCGTATCAGTCACATCAGCACCTGCCCCAGTGCTGCTTACACTCTATATTCCCTGTCACATGTACACACATTACAGAGAGCGTATCAGTCACATCAGCCCCTGCCCCAGTGCTGCTTACACTCTATATTCCCTATCACATGTACACACACATTACACAGAGCGTATCAGTCACATCAGCCCCTTAACCACTGATGCTTACGCTCTATATTCCGTATCACATGTACACACACATTACAGAGGGCGTATCAGTCACATCAGCCCCTGCCCCAGTGCTGCTTACACTGTATATTCCCTGTCACATGTACACACATTACAGAGAGCGTATCAGTCACATCAGCCCCTGCCCCAATGCTGCTTACACTGTATATTCCCTATCACCTATACACACACACACACACACACATTACAGAGAGAGTATCAGTCACATCAGCCCCTGCCCCAGTGCTGCTTACACTGTATATTCCCTATCACATGTACACACATAACAGAGAGCGTATCAGTCACATCAGCCCCTGCCCCAGTGCTACTTACACTCTATATTCCCTATCACATGTACACACATTACAGAGAGCATATCAGTCACACCAGTCCCTGCCCCAGTGTTGCGTACACTGTATATTCCCCATCACATGTACACACACATTACAGAGAGCGTATCAGTCACATCAGCCCCGGCCCCAGTGGTGCTTACACTCTATATTCCTTATCACATGTACACACATTACAGAAAGCGTATCAAGTCACATCAGTCCCTGCCCCAGTGTTGCGTACACTGTATATTCCCTATCACATGTACACACATTACAGAGAGCATATCAGTCACATCAGTCCCTGCCCCAGTGTTGCGTACACTGTATATTCCCCATCACATGTACACACACATTACAGAGAGCGTATCAGTCACATCAGCCCCGGCCCCAGTGGTGCTTACACTCTATATTCCCTATCACATGTACACACACATTACAGAGAGCGTATCAGTTACATCAGTCCCTGCCCCAGTGGTGCTTACACTCTATATTCCCTATCACATGTACACACATTACAGAGAGCGTATCAGTCACATCAGCCCCTGCCCCAGTGCTGCTTACACTCTATATTCCCTATCACATGTACACACATTACAGAGAGCGTATCAGTCACATCAGCCCCTGCCCCAGTGCTGCTTACACTCTATATTCCCCATCACATGTACACACATTACAGAGAGCGTATCAGTCACATCAGTCCCTGCCCCAGTGTTGCGTACACTGTATATTCCCCATCACATGTACACACACATTACAGAGAGCGTATCAGTCACATCAGTCCCTGCCCCAGTGGTGCTTACACTCTATATTCCCCATCACATGTACTCACATTACAGAGAGCGTATCAGTCACATCAGCCCCTGCCCCAGTGCTGCTTACACTCTATATTCCCTATCACACGTACACACATTACAGAGAGCGTATCAGTCACATCAGCCCCTGCCCCAGTGCTGCTTACACTCTATATTCCCTATCACACGTACACATACATTACAGAGAGCGTATCAGTCACATCAGCACCTGCCCCAGTGCTGCTTACACTCTATATTCCCCATCACATGTACACACATTACAGAGAGCGTATCAGTCACATCAGCCCCTGTCCCAGTGCTGCTTACACTCTATATTCCCTATTACATGCACACACACATTACAGAGAGCGTATCAGTCACATCAGCCCCTGCCCCAGTGCTGCTTACACTCTATATTCCCTATCACATGTACACACATTACAGAGAGCGTATCAGTCACATCAGCCCCTGCCCCAGTGGTGCTTACACTCTATATTCCCTATCACATGTACACACATTACAGAGAGCGTATCAGTCACATCAGCCCCTGCCCCAGTGGTGCTTACACTCTATATTCCCTATTACATGTACACACATTACAGAGAGCGTATCAGTCACATAAGCCCCTGCCCCAGTGCTGCTTACACTCTATATTCCCTATCACATGTACACACATTACAGAGAGCGTATCAGTCACATCAGCACCTGCCCCAGTGCTGCTTACACTCTATATTCCCCATCACATGTACACACATTACAGAGAGCGCATCAGTCACATCAGCCCCTGCCCCAGTGCTGCTTACACTCTATATTCCCCATCACATGTACACACACACATTACAGAGAGCGTATCAGTCACATCAGTCCCTGCCCCAGTGGTGCTTACACTGTATATTCCCTATCACATGTACATACATTACAGAGAGCGTATCAGTCACATAAGCCCCTGCCCCAGTGCTGCTTACACTCTATATTCCCTATCACATGTACATACATTACAGAGAGCGTATCAGTCACATCAGCCCCTGCCCCAGTGCAGCTTACACTGTATATACCCTATGACATGTACATACACATTACAGAGAGCGTATCAGTCACATCAGTCCCTGCCCCAGTGCTGCTTACACTGTATATTCCCTATCACATGTACACACATTAGAGAGCGTATCAGTCACATCAGTCCCTGCCCCAGTGCTGCTTACACTCTATATTCCCTATCACATGTACACACATTACAGAGAGCGTATCAGTCACATCAGCCCCTGCCCCAGTGGTGCTTACACTCTATATTCCCTATCACATGTACACACATTACAGAGAGCGTATCAGTCACATCAGCCCCTGCCCCAGTGCTGCTTACACTCTATATTCCCTATCACATGTACACACATTACAGAGAGCGTATCAGTCACATCAGCCCCTGCCCCAGTGCTGCTTACACTCTATATTCCCTATCACATGTACACACATTACAGAGAGCGTATTAGTCACATCAGCCACTGCCCCAGTGGTGCTTACACTCTATATTCCCTATGACATGTACACACATTATAGAGAGCGTATCAGTCACATCAGCCCCTGCCCCAGTGGTGCTTACACTCTATATTCCCTATCACATGTACACACACATTACAGAGAACGTATCAGTCACATCAGCCCCTGCCCCAGTGGTGCTTACACTCTATATTCCCTATCACATGTACACACATTACAGAGAGCGTATCAGTCACATCAGCCCCTGCCCCAGTGGTGCTTACACTCTATATTCCCTATCACATGTACACACATTACAGAGAGCGTACCAGTCACATCAGCCCCTGCCCCAGTGGTGCTTACACTGTATATTCCCTATCACATGTACACACATTACAGAGAGCGTATCAGTCACATCAGCCCCTGCCCCAGTGCTGCTTACACTGTATATTCCCTATCACATAAAATCCTGACTGTCCCCAGTCCCCTTAGTAACACACATACATACATACATACATACACACACACGTCGCTGAATGCCGGCCATATACTGTATAATTCCTGGGTAACTGCTACAACATATTATAGAGGGGGAGATATACCAAACTGTAACCACCACTTCCTGTCATTGCCATGTAAGCACAACCTGTTACAGACGCTGATTGGCTGGTATGTATCTCTCTCCCCTTTCTCCCTGTCCTTGGTTTGATACACTTCCCCCAAACGCTAATGCTAAATCCCAGTTTTACCTATTGTGTCCAGGTGCTGGTTCAGCCCCTCAGTACTGCGGATGAGACCTCCAACCTGGTGCAGACGTCTGTGTGTGACTGCAGAGACTGACCTGGCTCATATGGCATTACCCATCATCCTGCTGCTGCCAAGTCAGCTGTGTCCATCAGGTAAAGCTTCTTATTATGCAATGTGCCAGCACCAAGGCTGTTATACTGTATGAAGGATAGAGGTCAGACAGCCACAGCACTGCCGGCCCCTTCTGGGACCAGGGACTGTCTGGCAGAACTAGGGACAGTTGGGAGGTGCATCCACAGCACTTCCGGCCCATGCTGGGACCAGGGACTGTCTGGCAGAACTAGGGATAGTTGGGAGGTGCATCCACAGCACTGCCGGCCCCTTCTGGGACCAGGGACTGTCTGGCAGAACTAGGGACAGTTGGGAGGTGCATCCACAGCACTGCCGGCCCCTTCTGGGACCAGGGACTGTCTGGCAGAACTAGGGACAGTTGGGAGGTGCATCCACAGCACTGCCGGCCCCTTCTGGGACCAGGGACTGTCTGGCAGAACTAGGGACAGTTGGGAGGTGCATCCACAGCACTGCCGGCCCCTTCTGGGACCTGGGACTGTCTGGCAGAACTAGGGACAGTTGGGAGGTGCATCCACAGCACTGCCGGCCCCTTCTGGGACCAGGGACTGTCTGGCAGAACTAGGGACAGTTGGGAGGTGCATCCACAGCACTGCCGGCCCCTTCTGGGACCAGGGACTGTCTGGCAGAACTAGGGACAGTTGGGAGGTGCATCCACAGCACTGCCGGCCCCTTCTGGGACCTGGGACTGTCTGGCAGAACTAGGGACAGTTGGGAGGTGCATCCACAGCACTGCCGGCCCCTTCTGGGACCAGGGACTGTCTGGCAGAACTAGGGACAGTTGGGAGGTGCATCCACAGCACTGCCGGCCCATGCTGGGACCAGGGAGTGTCTGGCAGAACTAGGGACAGTTGGGAGGTGCATCCACAGCACTGCCGGCCCATGCTGGGACCAGGGACTGTCTGGCAGAACTAGGGACAGTTGGGAGGTGCATCCACAGCACTGCCGGCCCCTTTTGGGACCAGGGACTGTCTGGCAGAACTAGGGACAGTTGGGAGGTGCATCCACAGCACTGCCGGCCCATGCTGGGACCAGGGACTGTCTGGCAGAACTAGGGACAGTTGGGAGGTATGCAGTGTGTAATCACTACAGGCAGAGGGGACAGGGGGCATGTCAGCAGCTCACAGCACTGCTCATGCCCCCACAGTGATTATAGCGGGAGGTGTGACTCATGACAATGGGCATTCCAACAAAGCCTCGCCCCATTTCGGGAATGTGCAAACTAGGAATGTTGGGAGGTATGGATTGTGTACATGTTAAGCAGAGCAGCAAGTGACAGGGAGGCTCCCCACTGACCTGACCACCACGGGACACTGCTTCCCATGGGTGGGACAACGGGTCAGTCACAAACATGTGACAGTCCTGTGAAAATCAGGAAAGTTGGGAGGTTTGGACAAAGTATTAATCTCTCCTTGGCTAAGCACTGTACAGCCATACAATGCTGTGACACTCCAGAGACGCAGTGACATTATTTTCTAGAGCCAAGTAAACAACATTCACCTGCAGTGTAATCTGAGTGGCTTTTAAGTCTGGCAACACAGACATGTGAGGTTATAGAGGCTGATCACGCGCAAAGGAAACACTCCATTAAGCAATATTTTGTAGCAAAGAACCATTGAACCATGTTTCAGCAGGTAAATACAGGCCCATTCCAGGACATTCCATCAGCGAGATCCCAATGGGCAGAGGGTTTTCTCCCTACTTCTGGCCCTTATCCACCCCCCCCCCCCCCCCAACAGGCAAACGGTCACAGGGTCAGACGGTCAACATGGAAAATGATGGATTTTGTCCAATTTTAACACATGGGGATTTTACATTTCAACCAGTCTATCAGAATAGCTTGTACAGCCCAGACCTGGAGACCACCCATCACTGGGTTGGGATCGTGTGGTCTACAGCTACTAGGTCGACACAACTAGGTCAACAGGCTGTAAGGTCGACATGAGACAAGCCGACATGGGTTTAGGTCGACACCCGCATTAGGTCAACACAAGCATTAGGTCGACATGGGCAAGGTTGACAGTCCAAAGGTCGACCTGGGGATTTTTACTGTTCTTTTAACCGAATGTCGACACAGTTTGAAGTGCACCACATCCCCTTGCTGTGCTCAGCCTAGTGGATGGTAGGGCATGAAATACCACCTGTCGGCACAAAAAAAAAAAAAACATGTCGACATTTTGACTGTCGACCTTGCCCATGCCGACCTAATGACCTGTCGACTTACACTCATGTCGACCTAGTGGCTGTAGACCCAAATGACTATCCCCCATTACTGCGCTGTGTTGTTATAATGACGTAGGGAAGAGCCAGAGATTACATTCCTAACATTTTACCACCACAAGGAGTGTATCAGCCATGTTATCTACACTTCAGGTGAGGTCAGAGGACTACGCACACTACAGGTCATGTTGCATAACACCAGGTAAATCATTACTGATAGCACCAGCGGTTATAACTACACACTAATAGCACCAATGTATCCTTCATTATCTCCGCACACTGAGAGCACCGATGTATCATGCATTATCTCCGCACACTGAGAGCACCGATGTATCCTGCATTATCTCCGCACACTGATAGCACCGATGTATCCTGCATTATCTCCGCACACTGAGAGCACCGATGTATCCTACATTCTCTCTCCACACACTGAGAGCACCGACGTATCCTGCATTATCTCCGCACACTGAGAGCACCGATGTATCCTGCATTATCTCCGCACACTGAGAGCACCGATGTATCCTGCATTATCTCCGCACACTGATAGCACCGATGTATCCTGCATTATCTCCGCACACTGAGAGCACCGACGTATCCTGCATTATCTCCGCACACTGAGAGCACCGATGTATCCTGCATTATCTCCGCACACTGATAGCACCGATGTATCCTGCATTATCTCCGCACACTGAGAGCACCGATGTATCCTGCATTATCTCCGCACACTGAGAGCACCGATGTATCCTGCATTATCTCCGCACACTGAGAGCACCGATGTATCCTGCATTATCTCCGCACACTGAGAGCACCGATGTATCCGGCATTCTCTCCGCACACTGAGAGCACCGACGTATCCTACATTCTCTCTCCACACACTGAGAGCACCGACGTATCCTGCATTATCTCCGCACACTGAGAGCACCGATGTATCCTGCATTATCTCCGCACACTGAGAGCACCGACGTATCCTACATTCTCTCTCCACACACTGAGAGCACCGACGTATCCTGCATTATCTCCGCACACTGAGAGCACCGATGTATCCTGCATTATCTCCGCACACTGAGAGCACCGATGTATCCTGCATTATCTCCGCACACTGATAGCACCGATGTATCCTGCATTATCTCCGCACACTGAGAGCACCGATGTATCCTGCATTATCTCCGCACACTGAGAGCACCGACGTATCCTACATTCTCTCTCCGCACACTGAGAGCACCGACGTATCCTGCATTATCTCCGCACACTGAGAGCACCGATGTATCCTGCATTATCTCCGCACACTGAGAGCACCGATGTATCCTGCATTATCTCCGCACACTGAGAGCACCGATGTATCCTGCATTATCTCCACACACTGAGAGCACCGATGTATCCTGCATTATCTCCGCACACTGAGAGCACCGATGTATCCTGCATTATCTCCGCACACTGAGAGCACCGATGTATCCTACATTCTCTCTCCACACACTGAGAGCACCGATGTATCCTGCATTATCTCCGCACACTGAGAGCACCGATGTATCCTGCATTATCTCCACACACTGAGAGCACCGATGTATCCTGCATTATCTCCACACACTGAGAGCACCGATGTATCCTGCATTATCTCCGCACACTGATAGCACCGATGTATCCTGCATTATCTCCGCACACTGAGAGCACCGATGTATCCTGCATTATCTCCACACACTGAGAGCACCGATGTATCCTGCATTATCTCCACACACTGAGAGCACCGATGTATCCTGCATTATCTCCGCACACTGAGAGCACCGATGTATCCTGCATTATCTCCGCACACTGAGAGCACCGATGTATCCTGCATTATCTCCGCACACTGAGAGCACCGATGTATCCTGCATTCTCTCCGCACACTGATAGCACCGATGTATCCTGCATTCTCTCCGCACACTGAGAGCACCGATGTATCCTGCATTATCTCCGCACACTGATAGCACCGATGTATCCTGCATTATCTCCGCACACTGAGAGCACCGATGTATCCTGCATTATCTCCGCACACTGATAGCACCGATGTATCCTGCATTATCTCCGCACACTGAGAGCACCGATGTATCCTGCATTATCTCCGCACACTGAGAGCACCGATGTATCCTGCATTATCTCCGCACACTGAGAGCACCGATGTATCATGCATTATCTCCACACACTGAGAGCACCGATGTATCCTGCATTATCTCCGCACACTGAGAGCACCGATGTATCCTGCATTATCTCCGCACACTGAGAGCACCGATGTATCCTACATTCTCTCTCCACACACTGAGAGCACCGACGTATCCTGCATTATCTCCGCACACTGAGAGCACCGATGTATCCTGCATTATCTCCACACACTGAGAGCACCGACGTATCCTGCATTATCTCCGCACACTGAGAGCACCGATGTATCCTGCATTATCTCCACACACTGAGAGCACCGATGTATCCTGCATTATCTCCACACACTGAGAGCACCGATGTATCCTGCATTATCTCCGCACACTGATAGCACCGATGTATCCTGCATTATCTCCGCACACTGAGAGCACCGATGTATCCTGCATTATCTCCACACACTGAGAGCACCGATGTATCCTGCATTATCTCCGCACACTGATAGCACCGATGTATCCTGCATTATCTCCGCACACTGAGAGCACCAATGTATACTGCATTATCTCTCCACACACTGAGAGCACCGATGTATCCTGCATTCTCTCCGCACACTGAGAGCACCGATGTATCCTGCATTATCTCCGCACACTGAGAGCACCGATGTATCCTGCATTATCTCCGCACACTGAGAGCACCGACGTATCCTGCATTATCTCCGCACACTAATAGCACCGACGTATCCTGCATTATCTCCGCACACTGAGAGCACCGACGTATCCTGCATTATCTCCGCACACTGAGAGCACCGACGTATCCTGCATTATCTCCGCACACTGAGAGCACCGACAAATCCTGCATTATCTCCGCACACTGAGAGCACCGACGTATCCTGCATTATCTTCGCACACTAATAGCACCGATGTATCCTGCATTATCTCTCCGCACACTGAGAGAACCAATGTATCCTACATTATCTCCGCACACTGAGAGCACCGATGTATCCTGCATTATCTCCGCACACTGAGAGCACCGATGTATCATGCATTATCTACGCACACTGATAGCACCAATGTATCCTGCATTCTCTACGCACACTGAGAGCGCCGACGTATCCTGCATTCTCTCCGCACACTGAGAGCGCCGACGTATCCTGCATTCTCTCCGCACACTGAGAGCGCCGATGTATCCTGCATTCTCTCCGCACACTGAGAGCACCGATGTATCCTGCATTATCTCCGCACACTGAGAGCACCGATGTATCCTACATTATCTCCGCACACTGAGAGCACCGATGTATCCGGCATTCTCTCCGCACACTGAGAGCACCGATGTATCCTGCATTCTCTCCGCACACTGATAGCACCGATGTATACGGCATTCTCTCTCCGCACACTGATAGCGGGGGGACAGGACACACGTGCATGCACAGTGCGGGGGCAGGACACACGTGCATGCACAGAGCGGGGGCAGGACACACGTGCATGCACAGAGCGGGGGCAGGACACACGTGCATGCACAGAGCCCGGGGGCAGGACACACGCGCATGCACAGAGCGGGGGGGCAGGACACACGCGCATGCACAGAGCGGGGGGACAGGACACGCGCATGCACAGAGCGGGGGGACAGGACACACGTGCATGCACAGAGCGGGGGGACAGGACACACGTGCATGCACAGAGCGGGGCAGGACACACGTGCATGCACAGAGCGGGGGCAGGACACACGTGCATGCACAGAGCAGGACACACAATCACATTATCACCTTAGTCCTCAGGTAAGGGTAGTGCTAGCAGTACTGCAGGATGGAAAGGCTGCAGCTTATAAATGCAGTATATTATAAGTGATGGGTTTATTCTGCAACAGCTTGTGGCAGCCCACAGGGTAGGAGAATGCCAAAAGCATGTCATAGCCTGGAGCTGCTCTCACAGGAAGCAGATAACTCCGACACCAGACGCACACACACACACACACATACACAAACGTGCAATGCAGGACATGGATGCATACCGCATCAGAGAAGGAATTCCTCCTAAATAAGCCTCCGAGAATGATCATAATCAGAGGTTTTTCTGTGTGTAGCTTACATGTAGCATTTTCGCTTTGTGTGTAATATTTACCCAGGGCCCTTTCATACAGCTGCCAGTGGCCAATCAGGTGGCTCGGATGGGGAAGCCGCCATGTTAGTAACTCCTCCTCTAGACAGGCAGAACCCCACTACAATGTATACGGAATCAGCACATCTGCGTCCACACTGCCCCTAATGGAACGTCTGTGTAACTGCGCAATAAGCAGAGACCGCGTGGGGAAGTCGGTAGGTTAGAGGCTGCGGAAGAGCATCCACCATTCCATCCGATGGTTGCCGGTGGGGGAGGAGGGGGAGGTACAGAAGAGACTTAAATTCGCTTAGGGTTGGCGGCATCCCCTCGCATGTGCACACAGGTCGGCAACCATCAAATGATTTCTCCTGGACTCACAAATACGAAGACAAGGCAGGCGTCACATGGCGTCACGTGGCATCTGCAGCCCACCCCTGGCACACTGCGTCCTGCCCGCATTCACATGAGAATGCCCAGCGTTTGCATTCAGAGACCCATGTTCCCATGTCGGGGAGCCGCCACCGCCGACAGTGCAGGTCAGCGTATGACAATATGCGCAGGGCAGGAACACACGGAGGACCGATGAGATTAGAATCAGGACCAATGTGTGCAGAGGGGCGAGTGTCAGGGAGATGAGGTCATTGTGTGTGGTAGAGACAGGGTGTGCGTACTGCGTAGCGATGAGGTCATTGTGTGTGGTAGAGACAGGGTGTGCGTACTGCGTAGCGATGAGGTCATTGTGTGTGGTAGAGACAGGGTGTGCGTACTGCGTAGCGATGAGGTCATTGTGTATGGGAGAGACAGGGCGTGCGTACTGCGTAGCGATGAGGTCATTGTGCGTGGTAGAGACAGGGCGTGCGTACTGCGTAGCAATGAGGTCATTGTGCGTGGTAGAGACAGGGCGTGCGTACTGCGTAGAGATGAGGTAATTGTGCGTGGTAGAGACAGGGCGTGCGTACTGCGTAGCGATGAGGTCATTGTGCGTGGTAGAGACAGGGTGTGCGTACTGCGTAGCGATGAGGTCATTGTGTGGTAGAGACAGGGCGTGCGTACTGCGTAGCGATGAGGTCATTGTGTGTGGTAGAGACAGGGCGTGCGTACTGCGTAGCAATGAGGTCATTGTGCGTGGTAGAGACAGGGCGTGCGTACTGCGTAGAGATGAGGTAATTGTGCGTGGTAGAGACAGGGCGTGCGTACTGCGTAGCGATGAGGTCATTGTGCGTGGTAGAGACAGGGTGTGCGTACTGCGTAGCGATGAGGTCATTGTGTGGTAGAGACAGGGCGTGCGTACTGCGTAGCGATGAGGTCATTGTGTGTGGTAGAGACAGGGTGTGCGTACTGCGTAGCGATGAGGTCATTGTGTATGGTAGAAACGGTGTGCGTACTACGTAGAGATGAGGTCATTGTGTGGTAGAGACAGGGCGTGCGTACTGCGTAGAGATGAGGTCATTGTGTGTGGTAGAGACAGGGCGTGCGTACTGCGTAGCGATGAGGTCATTGTGTGTGGTATAGACAGGGTGTGCGTACTGCGTAGCGATGAGGTCATTGTGTGTGGTAGAGACAGGGTGTGCGTACTGCGTAGCGATGAGGTCATTGTGTGTGGTAGAGACAGGGTGTGCGTACTGCGTAGCGATGAGGTCATTGTGTGTGGTAGAGACAGGGTGTGCGTACTGCGTAGCGATGAGGTCATTGTGTGTGGTAGAGACAGGGTGTGCGTACTGCGTAGCGATGAGGTCATTGTGTATGGTAGAGACAGGGTGTGCGTACTGCGTAGCGATGAGGTCATTGTGTATGGTAGAGACAGGGTGTGCGTACTGCGTAGCGATGAGGTCATTGTGTATGGTAGAGACAGGGTGTGCGTACTGCGTAGCGATGAGGTCATTGTGTATGGTAGAGACAGGGTGTGCGTACTGCGTAGCGATGAGGTCATTGTGTATGGTAGAGACAGGGTGTGCGTACTGCGTGGCAATGAGGTCATTGTGTATGGTAGAGACAGGGTGTGCGTACTGCATAGCGATGAGGTCATTGTGTGTGGTAGAGACAGGGTGTGCGTACTGCGTAGCGATGAGGTCATTGTGTATGGTAGAGACAGGGTGTGCGTACTGCGTAGCGATGAGGTCATTGTGTATGGTAGAGACAGGGTGTGCGTACTGCGTAGCGATGAGGTCATTGTGTATGGTAGAGACAGGGTGTGCGTACTGCGTGGCAATGAGGTCATTGTGTATGGTAGAGACAGGGTGTGCGTACTGCATAGCGATGAGGTCATTGTGTATGGTAGAGACAGGGTGTGCGTACTGCGTGGCAATGAGGTCATTGTGTATGGTAGAGACAGGGTGTGCGTACTGCATAGCGATGAGGTCATTGTGTGTGGTAGAGACAGGGTGTGCGTACTGCGTAGCTGAGGAATGAAATACTGGATTGTAAGTGTCCTGCAAGGACCGTATTGGGAACCTCCAGCATAAACCAATACACCGAATGTGGTCACCCAAAGGCAGGCAGCCTTCCAGAGACAACCCAACTCATTTCTCTGTATACTGTATACTGTTTGCTGAAATAAGAACAACCCCACAAAACAGCATTAACCATCAAGTACAGAGCAACAATAGACTTTGATCAAAATGTAACCCAAGAACTTTCA